>NW_028245945.1:0-23160 GCF_964263255.1 Lissotriton vulgaris
ATTCATCCAAAAGTTACTCACACACATATTCACACGTGCAAATAAACTATTGGACATCCATTTATTTGAATATAGAGTTATACACACACTTCCACCTTACTTCTATTTAAAATTACACATATTTATTCTCTTAAACAATCACTTATAGAAACACATACTTATTTAAACAGGAACTCTTACAATCTCTTACTATCACATATACTCACTTATATACATCAATATTCACATATACTAGATTAAAACATATGTAGTTACTGATAAAGACACTAGTGAGACAGTCATTCACTCACTAACAAACACATATAGACACTCATCCACCCATACAGTCCTGTACATATGTTGTCTTCAAAACACATACAAACAAAGAGTCAGTCACTCATGCATCTATGTGCTAAGTAATACCCCCACCAAACCATATAGACACTCATACTGATACTAATAAAAATATCTAATAACCCATATACATACACATGAGTGGATGTGTATTAGATGGTGGTATTACTGAATTGGTTGTTGTAACTGGTATGGGTATATCCACTTTTTTGAAAATATTAGTTTCTATTTTTGAATATGTGTTTCATGGGTTACATTACACTGAAAGGAGGTCTGTCACTATGTCACAAGGATGGTGTCATCAGTGATGTCATGAGTGATGTCACTGACCATGTCATGAGTGATGTAATATGTGATGTCATCAGCAGTGCATTGCACGCGCAAGTTATAGTGAGTCCGACTAACTATAACGTGGGAATTTCAATGGTTTTATATCAGTAAAATTTCCAGCTAACTATAACTGGTGTGAAACCTATGGTTTTTTCAGTGAATATATATATATATCCATCAACTCCAGATACCCAAATTGGAAAAGACCACCTGGAAGCTTGTAGTTGTAAGACACGTGGTTTATTCACCGCATGCTCATTGTAGAAAGACAGGGAAACCACTTCAAAAGTCTTTTTCGCCAGACGCGTTTCGGGAGGAACCAACTCCCTTCTTCTGTGGCGTTGACTGTAACACGATGAACTCGCTGCAGTTTTTGTTGTGTGTCTAACACCTGCCCCTGGGCGGGGCGGGGCCGTCACTACGGCCTTTTGGGTGTTGTAGTGCAAAGTATTAATCCCCAGTGGGTGCGCTAGTTCAATCAAGAAATAAATAGTTCTGACCCCAGTTGGCTGAAGGGGTGACCCGCTGTCTGCAACTCTGCCTTGTTGCTGTGAATTGTGCACAAGTAAGCACGTACTGGAATAGCGCTTGCTCGTCTTCCATTCCTAACATCAAAGCACTAAGTGGTGCTGACTCGGATCCGCATTGAAAGCGGAGGGTCTTCTCCGCGACCGGGAACGGCCGCAATACATCCATCAACTCCAGATACCCAAATTGGAAAAGACCACCTGGAAGCTTGTAGTTGTAAGACACGTGGTTTATTCACAGCATGCTCGTTGTAGAAAGACAGGGAAACCACTTCAAAAGTCTTTTTCGCCAGACGCGTTTCGGGAGGAACCAACTCCCTTCTTCTGTGGCGTTGACTGTAACACGATGAACTCGCTGCAGTTTTTGTTGTGTGTCTAACACCTGCCCCTGGGCGGGGCGGGCCGTCACTATGGCCTTTTGGGTGTTGTAGTGCAAAGTATTAATCCCCAGTGGGTGCGCTAGTTCAATCAAGAAATAAATAGTTCTGACCCCAGTTGGCTGAAGGGGTGACCCGCTGTCGGCAACTCTGCCTTGTTGCTGTGAATTGTGCACAAGTAAGCACGTACTGGAATAGTGCTTGCTCGTCTTCCATTCCTAACATCAAAGCACTAAGTGGTGCTGACTCGGATCCGCATTGAAAGCGGAGGGTCTTCTCCGCGACCGGGAACGGCCGCAATACATCCATCAACTCCAGATACCCAAATTGGAAAAGACCACCTGGAAGCTTGTAGTTGTAAGACACGTGGTTTATTCACAGCATGCTCGTTGTAGAAAGACAGGGAAACCACTTCAAAAGTCTTTTTCGCCAGACGCGTTTCGGGAGGAACCAACTCCCTTCTTCTGTGGCGTTGACTGTAACACGATGAACTCGCTGCAGTTTTTGTTGTGTGTCTAACACCTGCCCCTGGGCGGGGCGGGGCCGTCACTACGGCCTTTTGGGTGTTGTAGTGCAAAGTATTAATCCCCAGTGGGTGCGCTAGTTCAATCAAGAAATAAATAGTTCTGACCCCAGTTGGCTGAAGGGGTGACCCGCTGTCTGCAACTCTGCCTTGTTGCTGTGAATTGTGCACAAGTAAGCACGTACTGGAATAGCGCTTGCTCGTCTTCCATTCCTAACATCAAAGCACTAAGTGGTGCTGACTCGGATCCGCATTGAAAGCGGAGGGTCTTCTCCGCGACCGGGAACGGCCGCAATACATCCATCAACTCCAGATACCCAAATTGGAAAAGACCACCTGGAAGCTTGTAGTTGTAAGACACGTGGTTTATTCACAGCATGCTCGTTGTAGAAAGACAGGGAAACCACTTCAAAAGTCTTTTTCACCAGACGCGTTTCGGGAGGAACCAACTCCCTTCTTCTGTGGCGTTGACTGTAACACGATGAACTCGCTGCAGTTTTTTTGTGTGTCTAACACCTGCCCCTGGGCGGGGCGGGGCCGTCACTACGGCCTTTTGGGTGTTGTAGTGCAAAGTATTAATCCCCAGTGGGTGCGCTAGTTCAATCAAGAAATAAATAGTTCTGACCCCAGTTGGCTGAAGGGGTGACCCGCTGTCTGCAACTCTGCCTTGTTGCTGTGAATTGTGCACAAGTAAGCACGTACTGGAATAGCGCTTGCTCGTCTTCCATTCCTAACATCAAAGCACCATGTGGTGCTGACTCGGATCCGCATTGAAAGCGGAGGGTCTTCTCCGCGACCGGGAACGGCCGCAATACATCCATCAACTCCAGATACCCAAATTGGAAAAGACCACCTGGAAGCTTGTAGTTGTAAGACACGTGGTTTATTCACAGCATGCTCGTTGTAGAAAGACAGGGAAACCACTTCAAAAGTCTTTTTCGCCAGACGCGTTTCGGGAGGAACCAACTCCCTTCTTCTGTGGCGTTGACTGTAACACGATGAACTCGCTGCATGTGAGGATGGAGCGCACCCACTGGGGAAAACGCGGCGCACTACAGCATCCAGAAGGCCATGTAGTTGGCCACGCCCAACCAGGCAGATGCTGTGAACATTATTTAAGTGCGCGAAGCAACACGCTTTCATTTTTCTTCAACTGCAAGCCACCGAAGAAGGGACAGCAAGAGTCCCGAAACGCGTTTGGCTGAACATTTTATGATTTGGGATACTGAGAAGTTTCCTACGTGCCTGCTGTTAATAAAACTTGCAAAACGGCTTAATTTGTGTCCTGAGACCTCCTTCAAATTGGGTTCCTGCTTCGATGGATGTGTAACGGCTGTCTCCAGTCGTGAGGAGAGGTCCACTACAGAGCGGGTCCTACCAAGCACCTGGCTGGTGTTTGAATCAGTGGGAAGGACAGAGAGGTTGGCGCTTCTGCAGGGGGGTGCTTGCCTTGCCGAATTTACAGCAACAAAGCGAAGTAGGTGACAACAGTAAACCACTTCTACCCACTTGGGAGAGACATTGTTTGTATATGTGGGGATGGAGCGCACCCACTGGGGAAAACGCGGCGCACTACAGCATCCAGAAGGCCATGTAGTTGGCCACGCCCAACCAGGCAGATGCTGTGAACATTATTTAAGTGCGCGAAGCAACACGCTTTCATTTTTCTTCAACTGCAAGCCACCGAAGAAGGGACAGCAAGAGTCCCGAAACGCGTTTGGCTGAACATTTTATGATTTGGGATACTGAGAAGTTTCCTACGTGCCTGCTGTTAATAAAACTTGCAAAACGGCTTAATTTGTGTCCTGAGACCTCCTTCAAATTGGGTTCCTGCTTCGATGGATGTGTAACGGCTGTCTCCGGTCGTGAGGAGAGGTCCACTACAGAGCGGGTCCTACCAAGCACCTGGCTGGTGTTTCAATCAGTGGGAAGGACAGAGAGGTTGGCGCTTCTGCAGGGGGGTGCTTGCCTTGCCGAATTTACAGCAACAAAGCGAAGTAGGTGACAACAGTAAACCACTTCTACCCACTTGGGAGAGACATTGTTTGTATATGTGGGGATGGAGCGCACCCACTGGGGAAAACGCGGCGCACTACAGCATCCAGAAGGCCATGTAGTTGGCCACGCCCAACCAGGTAGATGCTGTGAACATTATTTAAGTGCGCGAAGCAACACGCTTTCATTTTTCTTCAACTGCAAGCCACCGAAGAAGGGACAGCAAGAGTCCCGAAACGCGTTTGGCTGAACATTTTATGATTTGGGATACTGAGAAGTTTCCTACGTGCCTGCTGTTAATAAAACTTGCAAAACGGCTTAATTTGTGTCCTGAGACCTCCTTCAAATTGGGTTCCTGCTTCGATGGATATATATATATATATATATATATATATATTACCTACTGGCGGTCGCCAGTAGGTATATATAGTTAGGATTTTTTCCCTATGGGATTTCTGAAAATTCTATGCCTAATAACTTTTGCGTT
This sequence comes from Lissotriton vulgaris, assembly GCF_964263255.1. Lineage (NCBI taxonomy): Eukaryota > Metazoa > Chordata > Amphibia > Caudata > Salamandridae > Lissotriton > Lissotriton vulgaris. Next base: position 4,573 of record NW_028245945.1, read on the forward strand.
CGTGGACGGAATTGGCTGAAATTTTCAGGAAAATGGCACATTTTGTTTCTGAGCAGACCTTGAAAATTTGGGGGGGTTTTGTGGAGGGGGGGCCGAGAAAAAAGGGGGGTCCCAAAACGCCTTTTTCCCATGTTAATTTCCATAGGGCGGTTGGACTCACTTTTAGCCCGAACGGCTGAATGGATTTTCACGAAACTTGGCAAAATTGTAGGGACTGTTAGCCCGATGTGCCTTTGCTAGGTCTCAATATATGTGCTTCAGTGGATTTTGAGAAATTAACGTTTAAATCAAGATATATATCTGTAACAGCGCTCCGGGCAGCTATCCGGTTAGCGAACCTTTCGCGTAACGGAACTTTGCGATGAGAAGCTGATTGGCCCTCCGGTGTCTGTCAACATTCTAAACAGTCCGGAGCGGCCGCCATCTTGTCTCTCGGTAGGATCGAGAGACAAGAGGAGGCCAAAACAAAGGGGGAAATTACCATAAGGGGGCATAGTAGATCCTCGTTGACCCCCTAGGTTTTATGTGGAGGTTTTAAAAGGGCCTAGGAGGGTCCAAAAAAAAAAATTTTTTTTTGCGTGGTAAGCGCCAAGTTCGCGAACCGGATAGCTTTCTGGGCAGCGAACTTTATGGATAAAAGAATGAAAGACTTTTCTAATACTGTATGTTAATTGTTTGTTGTTTTTCTTGTTTTTTTTTGTTTTCTTTATTTATTTATTTTTTTTATTATGATTGTGTTTCATACTTTATTAAATTTTCTAACATTTCATTGTCAGAAATGTCATAATTTATTATAGGGTGTAATTGTTTTTCATTTTGAAGCAAGTTGTCTACTGCTTCAACACATTGTAGAAGTTCGTGGTCTCTACTGTCATCCATAAAGTCATCAAGTTTGTCTTGGCTGCTCTCCTTCAGTTCAATCGAAAATGAAACTTGCTGCTCGCCTTCCATTTTGCCTGAAATTTGGATTAAAAAAATATATATTAGTAGAGATAGGGCACTGTTGGGATTAATTTTAGATAGGCAGTTTTTATCAGTGAATTTATCTTTTGGCAGTGTATAGTATGAGAGTGGAAATAGGACTAAAAAAAAGTGTATGTGATTTAACCAAGACACTACTACTACAGAGGGATAGTGTATATGTAGCAGAAAAAGTCTACTATATTAAGTCATAGTGCACAATATATTAAATTATAACTTACCTTCACAAAGAAGTTGAAGTTTTTTGAAGCTTTTGAAATAGGAGGTACAACAAGAAGTAGTAGTCAAAATGGCTGTGTTTCCTTCTCTCCCTTTATATATATACAGGTATATAACCAATCAAATGTCAGGTAATAAAAGTAGAAAATGAAAGTAACATTTTCATTGGTTGTCAATTCCAACAATTCAGATGTGTTTTGTGAAGTAATTTACCTCACGGTACTTGGAGAGGTCTACAGGCTAAATGGCTAAATGGAATTTCAATGAAATTTGTGAGAATGGAAGGGATTGTTATGTAGTATGAGCTAATCTATATTTGGTGAGAGTGTTTCTAGTCGTTATTCTGTAAATTACTTTCCCGCCTTTTTTTAGGACCGCTTTCCGGGAAGCTGCCCGGTTAGCGAACCTTAAGCGTCACGGGAGTCCACCATTTTGTGTTTCGTTCGCATTAAGATACAAGATGGAGGGCAAATAATGTTTAGAATGGGTAGAAGGGGTCATGGTAGACTTATCTTGACCCCCTAGGTTTTCTGAGCGTGGCTGAGGAGGCTTATATGTGCGGAAAAAAATTTTTTTTTAAAAAAATTCCGCGAGGTTAGCTTTCGGTTAGCGAACCGGGTAGCGCTCCGGGGAGCGAATTTTGTGGAAAATTAGTGAAAAAAGTTAGAGAAAAATAATAATTGTGAGTGATCAGATGTAGGGTAGCTCTGAGAAGAGCTTTTGGGTTTATGGTACATTTAGGTACTTATAAGTAGGTACCAATGCAGAGTCTTAAATTCAGAATGAAAATTCTGTTGCCCTCATCTGAGAAGTGAACTCCATCTCCTCTGTAGATATCTTGCATGTAGTAACGCAAGTTATTGTTGTACAGAGAGCCCATTCCATGGTCTCTCATGTAAGCTGAAACAGATTTGTTTACATGCTTCCTCGCTTTCTCAATTTGTGGACAAAATTGGTTGGACCACCTCCATTTCTGTCTTTGGCATATATTGGAATATACCAAGGCAGTTTGAGGAAAAAGTGCCATTAATTGCTCCAAGGTGTCCTTTAAAAGCATTTCCAGACCTACCCCTGTCAAAGTGCCCAAATCATTACCTCCACAGTGCACTATTAACAGGTCAGGTTTTGGCAAATGCATAAAGGTTTTCACCAATGGTATCAATTGGTGACATTTTAATCCTCTTTGGCCCAACCACTTAATTTCCACATCTTGTAAATTGAGGTTGTGTAAATTTCTGCTCTCAGCATACCTTTGAGCCCAGTGGATGTAACTATGTCCAACAATCCAGACGTTAAACATGGTGGAAGAAGGTTGTTCTGCAGTCAGATGAAGTGTGGTAATGAAAGGGCAGTTGAAACAGTAGGAGTTTCTAAAGAAAAAAAACTGTGGATTTACAATGCTAATGATTCATTAGCAGTGATTGGTGCATTTCCATTTCTGAAAACAGAAAGTTAGGGTGCATGGATGTGTTCTTTGAAAGATGTAATTTGAATGGTCAAGGAAGAAACATTTAATGAAAGATTGCACTGGATACGCAGGTGCACTGAGAGTTCAGAGTTCAATTGAAACATTGTTGTGTGAATTTGCAAACATGAGAGGTCTTCCAGGAGGTGGTTGCTATGGAAACAAGGCAGACAGGGCAGAGGGGGGAAGGGTTTTGATTTGAAAAAAGTGAGGGAAGAGGTATGATTGGCTAATATGAGAGATATGTGAAAAGAATATCTGTATTTCTGTGCTTTCAATAGCTGCAGCCTTTGGAGTGCATCCTTTTTCTTCTGCTGAAGACAATTTGGTGTATTTCTGAGACTGTTTTCAAAACTCAAAAAATATTTGCTAAGGTGAGAAAAGATTTATTTAATTTAGATAGAGAATAGTATGATTTAAGGAGAAAATGATGAAGAAAGCTGTGTTTTTAAAATGTGGTTTTGTCTCTAGTGATATACTAATAGAATTAGTTTCAAAGAGAAATTATAATTGCATATTTGGTGTAACATTCTGGCATGCAGTTACACAAGATATTGTAATACATGGAGGCCATTTCATGGTCTGTTATGTAAGCTGAAACAGATATGTTGCTTTTAAAAACGATTTAAGAAATCAATTACATTTCTAGATATGTACTGCTAGAGCTTCATAGGTTGTTTTGGGCCATATTTATAAGGTATTTGAGTGTCTAAGATGTTGTGTTCGCCTTTTAAAATGTAAAGTGTTCCTCATGGGACAAGTGTCTTGTAAATACGCTCCCACTTGTGCTTGGCAAATTTAGATTTTGATTATGGGAGTTACCTAGCCATGTTAATAGTGTCCCAAAAATGGTGCTAGGGCATTCCAGAAAACACTTTCATGTGTCTCAAGGACATTTTTAGTCATTTCTTCATGAATGCAGGTATACAATTGATTTATATGCTGTGTTTAAAAACGAATTTTGAAATGAATTAAATTTCAGGATATGTACTGTTAGAGCTTCATAGGTTGTTTGGGGTCATATTTAGAAGGCATTTTAGTGTCTTTGAAGTTATTTTTCCCTTTTTAAATGGAAAGCGTTCCTCATGGGGCCCTGAGCAGTTCTTAGCCATGTTATTTAATAGGAAGTGGATAACATGGCTAAGAGCATTTGCTGGGAAATGCATGAATATCGCTGATTTTTCTGCTATATTCATGCATTGTGGCCGTTTTTTTTCACATTGTTCATAGGTTGTTTGGGTTCATATTTAGAAGGCATTTTAGTGTCTTTGATGTTATTTTTCCCTTTTTAAATGGAAAGCGTTCCTCATGGGGCCCTGAGCAGTTCTTAGCCATGTTATTTAATAGGAAGTGGATCACATGGCTAAGAGCATTTGCTGGAAAATGCATGAATATCGCTGATTTTTCTGCTATATTCATGCATTGTGGCCGTTTTTTTCACATTGCTTCATAGGTTGTTTGGGTTCATATTTAGAAGGTATTTTAGTGTCTTTGATGTTATTTTTCCCTTTTTAAATGGAAAGCGTTCCTCATGGGGCCCTGAGCAGTTCTTAGCCATGTTATTTAATTGGAAGTGGATAACATGGCTAAGAGCATTTGCTGGAAAATGCATGAATATCGCTGATTTTTCTGCTATATTCATGCATTGCGGCAGTTTTTTTTCACATTGCTTCATAGGTTGTTTGGGTTCATATTTAGAAGGCATTTTAGTGTCTTTGATGTTATTTTTCCCTTTTTAAATGGAAAGCGTTCCTCATGGTGCCCTGAGCAGTTCTTAGCCATGTTATTTAATAGGAAGTGGATAACATGGCTAAGAGCATTTGTTGGAAAATGCATGAATATCGCTGATTTTTCTGCGTTATTCATGCATTGCAGGCCTTTTTTTATCACATTTGCAAGCATTTCTTAGCCATGTTATCCAATGGGAGGTGGATAACATGGCTAAGAGCATTTGCTTCAAAGGTTGTTTGGGGTTATATACCATTTTTGGGAAATTATTAACATGCCTATCTAACTCCCATAATCAAAATCTAAATTTGCCAACCGCAGGTGGGAGCGTATTTACAATAAATTTGCACCATGAAGAATGTAAAATAGCATACTAGATACTCAAATAACTTATAAATATGATCCAAAACATCTTATGAAGCACTAGTAGTGCATATTTCCAGAAATGTATTGGTTTTCATTTAATGATTTACTTCATTGGTAGGCCTTCACATGTTTTTTTACCTTGGTTTTTTTTCAGTGAAAATCTTATCTGCAACCATGTGTTGGCCTCACCTCAAATAAACAAAACAGGTGATGGACTGAATGTGGATCAATGACACACATTCACCCCAGTCCAAAGATCTGGGCCTAAACAAACCTTTAGATAGGCTACATCTTATCGTCATCCTGAATTAATGATTTAAAATATTAGGGAGTGATTTATGAGTGTTGTATGCCTGTTTTGTACCATTGAGTGTCATTTTTGTGATGCAGTGCTGGTGGAAAATATTTGCTATGTTAAATAATTAGTACAGCATTAAGTTTTAGATGACTGTTATTTATTTACTGTTTGGTAATAGTGGTTAATAACATTTTATATTATATTTTTTCACAGATTCAACTGCAGATTCTTTCATAGTTTGGAAAATGCCTTCCAGAAGTCGAATACGAAAGGCTAGAAAACGTCAAAGACAGCAGGATGATGTTTTATTGCAGCAGTCCTCTTCCCCAAATACTTGTCAAAACACCAAGAAAGGTCCGGGTAAGAGCACGAAATCATTCTTAAGAAATATTTGTAGTAAAAAAAATTTTGCTCAAAAAAATGTGTCTCTTAACAAAAAGAGAAGTAATTTAAATGGAAAGGAGAGACCCATCACAAATGTTACTGGTAGAGGAAGAGATAACTCTGTGCATGATAGTAGAAGGAAACAACAGTTTAGGGACATTCGACAACGAATGTTCCGTAATAGGATATTAGTTAATTTATTGAAAAATATTAAAAAGAAAGGCCAACAGAAAGCGGCATTTTATAGGAAGAAGAAAAATGTAGAGAAAATTATTGATCATGCTTTTGAAATCAAGCGAAAGTTGTTTATTTTGGTAATCAATAGAATTAGGAAACTAAGCAAGGTAATTTCTGATTTCAAAACAAAAAGTAGATGGAAGAGAGTAGTAAATCGTACTAACTTTTGTGAAGTTTTTTCTGGAGAATGGATGCATAGTTCAAGTTCTGAGGCATTTTTTAATGAGGAGACTTATTTTCAGGATAATGATTTGGTGCATGCAGTTGACATCAGTGGTCGAGCTTATGAAGTGAAGGATGGTTGTCCAGTTGAAAAAGAACTACTTGTGACAACAGAGACAGAAGAGGCGCTAAGTGATGAGGTTTTAGGAAGACGTCCTAAGGGTCCTGTGTACATTTGGAAGTGTAGTTCTATTTGCAGTGTGCGACAGGTTTCCATCAATTTGCTATGTGATTTTATACGGACATTTAATAAGAAAAGTTTGAAGCAGAAAATGAAGTTGTTGCAAGATTTAGATCCTTGCAGAGTGAGACAAATGACAGGTTTGCGTGGTCATTCACTGGCTTGTCTTTCCAGGAGAGTATGCCAGAGTGTTTTTCATCATTTCAGGATGCTAGCAGTGCATCATAATAAAGTGAGAAAATTAGTGAGAATGTTGTATTATGCTAAGAGTCCAGCAATTATGCTTAAACAGTTATGTGCTGCTCTTTTGCATGGTTCTGAAATAGATGTGAAGAATCTTTGTGAAGAAATTGAGTTTTGTTACTTTGGTAGTAAAGATGAGAATGTTCAAATTGACCCTGAAGTAGAGGGTAATGTGGAAGATAATGTACAGGTTTCCAGTACAGATAATTTTCAGAAGGAAATTGCCACGTTTCAGATGAAATCAAGTGAGAGGCCTAATTTCACTTGTGTATGTTGTCGACGCACTTATTATAAGAATCAGACTAAGGTAGTGGATTTATATGCAAAAAGTGAAAGGGAAAATAATAGTGAATGGAAGGATTTAGCCACATACTTGATGGTAGAAAATTATTTTGATTTGGGATCGGATCAACGTGTGTGTACTTATTGTTGTAATAAATTAAACCAAAACCAGATGCCTGCTAGGGCAGTTCATAATAATCTGGAATTGGTTGAGATTCCTTCTGAATTGAAGGATTTAAATACTTATGAATCTATTTTGATTCAAAGTATCCATCCCTTTCAGGCTATTGTAAGAATGGAGCCAAAGACAGGGAAATTGCCTCCAGCAGATTTACAGAGAGGATTAAAGGGAAGAGTTGTTTATTTGCCTCTAGATTTGAACAAAAACATTAACACAATTGGAATAGAAAAAGTGGAAGAGGAACCTCTGGTTATCTTGGTTAATGGGGTTCCGACAAAGAATAAGAAAATATGGCAAGATTTAGTGGATGTTAGGAAAGTCAAAAAGGCAACAGTGTATTTGAAGAAAAATAATAAGTACTATAAGAATGTATATGTTGCAGAAGAGGAAGTAAGTGATGAAGAGGATAGCGATTTGTGTGCTGGCCAAATTGAGAAAGTAGAGGCCTCTAAAAGTGAAGAAATATATGAACATTATAGTGTTCATCCTTTGCATTCCAAGGAAGTGATGGGGAATGCTATTGAGTTGTTTCAAATGAAACAAGCCAAAGGGAGTCCCATTAGTGTTTGGGAGGAAAGTTTGGAAGCTCGGTGTTTCCCACAGCTATTTCCCACAGGTCAAGGAGGAAGATATGATGAGCGACCTCGTGAAATTCCTGCGTCTGAATACCGGACTTTACGATTGTATGCAGAAGATCCTAGGTTTCGGCAATGCATTCCCTATTTGTTTCATCTCCTGTTTGAAAGCGATCTGTCTGGACTGTCATATGCAGTGAACCACATCTTAAAAAGTGGTATACAGATGCGAAACATCTCGGCAAGTGACTTTATGCATAAAGTCAATGTCCAAGACAGTATTTTGGATTCTCACTTAATTAATCTCATGGCGTGTCAGCGTGGTACTAATGAGTACTGGTACCGTCGTCATGGTGACTTAAAATGTATGCTGAGGAACTTAGGAACTCCGACATGGTTCCTCACTCTGAGCTGTGCCGAGTATGGCTGGGATGACTTACTTGAATTTCTACGAGAGGCAAATGGAAATATTGAAAACATTGAATTCAAGACACCTGGAGAACTGTGTTCTTTGGATCCTGTGAATGTATGCAGGTACTTCAATCATAGATTTGAAGCTATGATGTCTTTCATCACAAATAAAAAGAATCCACCTCTTGGAGAGGTGTTGGATTTCTTCTGGAGAAAGGAGTACCAAGCAAGAGGTGCCCCTCATATACATATGTTGCTGTGGATCAAGGATGCACCTAAATTTGGAACAGATCCGGATGACTTAGTGATGAATTTCATCGAACAGTATTCTACGTGTGCTGTTCCAAACGCAACGGAGAAGAAAAGTCTAAGAGAACAAGTTCTACGTTTCCAAAGCCATCGTTGTGGAAAGTACTGTCGTCGTAAATTCAGAAACAAGGACAAGTTCTACACCAAATGTCGTTTCAACTTTCCACGACCGGTGATTTCTAAAGGAAGAGTGAACAGTTTGATGTCTTCGCTGCGACATAATGTGACGAGGAAATCACCCAAGAATACATACAATTTGAAAAGGAACGAAGAGTCCAAGTACATCAATGACTACAACCCAGTGATTTTGTCCATGTGGAATGCCAACATGGATATACAGTTTGTGGCTGACAACTGTATGGCTGTGGCTCGGTATGTGACATCTTACATCACCAAAAAAGAAAAGACCGAACTGAAGGATATGTGGGAGGACATTTCCCATGAAAAGAGCCTCAGCAAGAAGTTGTACAGTTTCAGTCTGAAGATGTTGTCGCATCGAGAAATCGGAGCTTACGAATGTTCTGATCGATTGTCTTCAGCAAGTCTCTATGCCAAATCCAGGAGTCTCGTTTGGGCGAGTCTTGGTCTTGCTGCAACGCGAAATCGAGTTCTAAAACCTGTTCGGGAAATTGAGTATTTGGCAGAAAAGGAACCAAACAGTACCGACATTTTGAAGACCAACATGTTGGATACATATTATCCAAATCGAAGCAGTCACCTTGAGAATATTTGTCTATATGAGGTTCTCCAAAATTATATATTCAAGAGGAACATCAAAGAAGATATTGAGAAAGGAGTGTATGCTGTAATTGGAAGTGAGGGATGCCTGGTCAAGCAAAGAAAATGCCAATTAGTAAACCATCGAAAATTAAGTGGCGAATCTCCAGAAAAAAAGGAGTTTTTCTATTTAGCACTTTTGCAACTTTTCAAGCCTTGGCGTGCAGAAGAGGAACTGCTTGGAGATTTCCTCTGTTACGAAGACTCTTTCAATGCAGCCAAGGAGTCCATAGAATGTCCTGCTTTTTCTAAATATCAAGAAATGCTAACTTTGGAAATTGAGCAGGAAGCAACGATTGCAGCCGAGATTGCCAGAGACAGTTCTCAGGACAGTCAGAGTTCTGTTTCATTGAGTCAAGATCCACTTGGAGGACCTATTATCGAAAATGAAGCTGCCACTGCTATGAATGAAGTAGAAAGAGCCATGGCACATGCTCAGGAGGATTCAGTTAACTTACAAGACTTGGAAAAACAACTCAACGTTGAGCAGAGGAAAATATATGATGAAGTTACCAAGGAAATTGAGCACGGATTAAGTCATGAGAAGAAAGAGTGCTCGTGTACGTCGTTGAAGCCTGTCCGACTGTACGTGAGTGGAGAAGCGGGAACTGGAAAAAGTTTCCTCATTAAAGCAATCTCTTGTTATTTGCAGGAAAGGACTGAGTCATCGCTGTCTTGTGTTGTCACCGCTCCTACTGGACTGGCAGCACATAATATTAAAGGTATTACTTTGCATCGTCTATTGATGCTGCCGGTGGAGCATGACAACAAATTACAATACAACAAGTTATCTGGAGATGCTTGCTGTGAAGTTTCAAGAGTTTTGAGGAAAATGAAACTACTTATCATTGACGAAGTAAGCATGGTTTCCAATGTCATGCTTGCCTTTGTGCATTTGAGAATGCAAGAAGTACTTAAAACTGAATATGATGTCTTATTTGGTGGGAAACACATTATTGTTTTCGGAGATCTTCTACAGCTGACACCAGTAAAAGGTCAACCTGTGTTCAAAATACTCACGCATGAAGATACCAGGAAGTGCCTAGGGAGCATTGGCAACGTCAATATATGGTTAAACTTCAATTATGCAGAACTGCATCAAAATATGCGTCAGGCAAAGGATGAAGATTACAAGAATATTCTACAAGATATTAGAATTGGAAAAGTGACCGAGCATGGGAAAGAAGCTTTAAATGCACGGTTACTGTCAAATTTGTATCCCAAACAAGATATTGTGCCTGAGAATATTTTTCAGAAAATTACTGAGAAGAAATCCGGGATATGTCTCATGCCAACTCTTGCAGAATGTGCCATCTTCAACAACAAAATGTTGAATTTAGAAAAGCAAGAGATTGTGAAACTTGAAGCTATCGACAAATTAGAGCATATGGGATCAACAATTATTTTGTCAGACAATTTGAAATCAAAATTGGATTCATTAGAGAAGACTATATCTAAAACAGCGGGTTTTGAAAAGACTTTGAATGTGTGTTTAAATTGCCGAATTATTTTGAGAAGGAATTTACATGTAGAAAGAGGTCTGGTAAATGGATCAATGGGTAATGTTGTTGATTTTGAGAAATACAGAAATAGAGATGGAATAGAATTTTTAAAAATTAAATTTGATGGCATTGAGGAAGTACAGCAAATTGGTCGTTGTTCTGCTAGGTTTTTGCTTGTTAAAGATTTATATGTTCGCCGTAAACAGTTTCCTGTTTGCTTGGCATATGCGGTGACAATCCATAAATCGCAAGGTTTAAGTGTAGACTGTGCATTGGTGAATATTGGCAGTTCTGTGTTCAAGGAGGGTATGGCATATGTGGCATTGTCACGAGTTAGAACTTTATCGGGATTGTACTTGATTGACTGTGATGTCACAAACATTTGTGCGGATCTAGATTGTGTTAAGGAATACAATAGGTTAAGAAGAGAGTATGCGCCACATTTGCCTCAATATCCTTTGTTTGAGAAACGTGTGGTAGGCCGCAAACGTAGAAATAGCAGTAATAGTAGGGAGGTTGTTGCAAAAAGACTAAAAGTCAATGAACCGAAAATTGTTAGCAGAAAGAAAGTGGATTCTGTTGAAGATGTTGTCGGTTTTCAATTTGAAAACAGTTCTGGTGTCAACTGCTATGCAAATGTAGTGGTTAATGTTCTCTTTTCACTAGAGAGTTTAAAAGAACAGATTCTGTTGAATTCTGAACAAATTTTATGCTGTTTGTTGAATTCTGTTTTCGAGAAATGTAGCAGTGATCGAACAAAAGTAGAAAGTGTGTCTGAAGTTCGTTATCTGTTAGATGAATGTTCAGGTCAAACAGACTTCTCTGAAAATAATCAGCAAGATTGTCAGGAGTTTTTAATGTATATGCTTGATATATTGCAAGTTGAGGGTGTAGATGTAGATCACCTGTTTGGGCTTTCTTATCAATGGCAGCATGACTGCGAGAACTGTATGGTATCAAGTACTACTAGTGTAGACTCAGAAAGATTTATATATTTAACTTTGCCAGACAGTAAATCAGTCTCCTTTAATAAGCTAGTAAATGCAGCGGATCACAACATGGAGTGTAGCCAATGTAAATGTGATATGATGTCAACATTATTTATACGTAGATATGGCCAGTATGTCATTTTAATGATGCAACGATGTAGGCCTGATGGAACAAAATTGTCAACTTTAATAAAAAATTTTGTGGCTTCTCAGCTGTCAATATCAGGGAGGACTTTTGTTACTGTAGCAATTATCTATCACGATGGTCCATCAACAACATCAGGACATTATACAGCTTACTTAAAGTCTGGAAACGGCTGGTCATTCTGTAATGATTCTGTTGTAACGTTCAAAAAAAAATTGCCGTTTGACCTTAAAAATTCTTACCTGGTGTTTTTAAAACCAAAATTTTAAGTAGAGGGAATGTAAGTCTGCAATGCTGTCTCGATTAAAAATTCAACTATATAAACCTAATGCAAGTAAGTCTGCTTCATAGTAAGCAGTATCAGTGTCATAGGAAAAGGAGAACATGACTGACAAAGAAGAGTAAGATATTAGTAGTCCAGGATTGTGAAAATAATCTCAAATATTTTATTTTTGAAAGTTGCGAAAATAGAAAATGTCGGGATTTGATTGGAAGAATTACAAGATTTGCGAATCGCGGCAACATGATTTGGCCTAGTGGAAACATGTGATATAATGAGAGAAGTTTTTTTTCTATGTAACATATTTCACGTATCGATGGAGGTTTTCTTTCAGAAAGTGGCGGGCTGAAAATATTTAAAGCACAACAGAGTGGATGCTGTTTATAGGAGATCCTTCGACGTCATTGAAAGTAAGTTAATTTTAAGAAGTTTTGAAATCAGATTTCTTAGGTTGTATGGGTTTTTTAAACACAGTCATTTTGATTGTGTTTTTTTTTCCCCGCTGTTACATGATGAATACCTTCAAGTCACTGATTTAAGTGAAATTTGATACATTCTGAGAACAGCAAAAATAAACCATTTAACATGTATAATTAATGTTATGCTTTTTGTCCTTATGATATACATTTAGAAATGTGTGGTACATATGGGTAAGGTGAGTTCTGTAAATATCAATTTTAATGCTTAGAGTGCTGTACTTCTGGGTAGTGTTTTTTTTTTATAAAAAAAAGAGGCCTCACCTCAAAGAAAGCTCTTGAAAGCACACATCTTATTTGCATCCTAAAACAATCATTTACAATGTTAGACACAATTTTATTATGACTTTACATCTTTTTTGCGCTGCTATTGCATCACTATTGTGAGACATTAGCAGTGCAAGAAAAACATCATGTTTCAAAATAGGCCTCAGTTCAGCAATATCAAGATACAGTTTCTTTCGAATATATATCTTTAGGATTGTGTAGGGAACGTAGAGAAGCAGAGACTTCTGTAAATGTCAAAGTTGTTGAAAAACTGTTTGTTTTTGAACCTTTTCCCTTGTCTTTTCTAATTTTTAAATACATGTTTTAATATTTTTTGAAATGTTTGTTCTTTGTTTTACAGATTGAAAGTATGAAAAAATATTTAAAAAAGGTAACAAGAATTATAAGGTAAATGTTTTCCACTCTTTTTACCCGCAATGCACTGCTGATGATGTCATTGACAGTATCTCTCATTTACTCTCTCTAGCTGTCTTTCTTTTTACATTATTCTCTGTTTACTTCCCTTATACTAACTCTTCTTTTTTTTTAAAAAAATATTTTTTTTAGTTCGCTTAAAGTTCGCGAACCGGTCAGCGAACTTGAAGCGAACCAAAAGAAATAGAGCTTGCCAGAGTGATAAACATTCTAGCAATTTTGTTTGAAAGGGGAGGTAGTTCTGAAAAGAACTGTTTTTTTTTGTTTTTGTTGTTTTATGTTTTTTTTGTAATTTTTTGAACATTTTTTGATTTTTTTGTATTTTTAGAACTGTTTTATGTTTTTTTTGTGTTTTTTAAGGAGGGGAGACAACAAAAAACAGGCTTTCAAAACGGCTCAACTGGAGCAAAAAAAAAGAAAATTACTTTTTGGGTGCATTAGGGCACTTATGATTTTCATATGCAATGTTCATGAGGTTGACACTCATGTTGCCATATGACAGCATAGCACCACAGTAAATACAAGACACCTTCATGTGCTGGAAGTTACGTTGGATGTTTGGCACAGTCTCTTGTGCCTCTCTTCCCGTCAAAGACAATGTGGATGTAGATCTTGCCACAGGAGTTGCCGTCGGATTGTCTTCAAGATCCCTCAACTCAGCCCGGCTGTAGTTCAAGGGATGCCACCTGCTCATGTGACGGTGCATTGTATAGTTCCCCATACTGTACTTCTTTTCTGTGCCTCTCGACAATCTGTGGTCACAGATGAGGCAGGTGGCATATTTTGCATTCACTTTCTTGGTTCCAGGAGGGATGGTGAAAAACTGCCAGATGAAACTGGTTTTTCGTTTAGAAACCCGGGGCAACTCATCAACAAATTGTTGTCCCTCTCTCTCCTCTTCTTCTTCTTCCTCATCTTCCTCCTCTCTGTTAGTCATAATTTGACTGGGTGGTCCTCTCTTCTTATGGGGAGGTGGAGGTGGTGGTGGGGGTGCACCAGCTGCAGCAACAATGGAAGCCATTGTGGATCTTCAGATAAATGGTCTTTCTCTCACCAAGATGAAAGTCAGAGTGAGGAAATAAGGAGGGGTTTACTTGATTTGGGGAAAACAAAAGTTCTGAGCCAATGAAAAGTGTTATTTTTAGGTCACATGACCTAGTCATACATCATTTGGAAACCAAAAGTGAAATGAACCAATGAGAAGTTTGATAAACAAGTCACATGACCTGTTCCGCTTACGTTACGCGGCGCGCGCCGCGTCCCAGATCGCTTCCGGTTCGCGGTCCGGAGCACTTCCGGGAGCGCTAACGCGGCGCGTCATTAGACGCATTACGCGATAACGTGATACGTCGCGCTTCCGCGGCGCGTCACTGTTCCGCTAACGTAACGTTGACCGGTTCGCGGACTAGATCGCGGCATCAAGATGAGCTAACGGAAAGCTTCCCGGTTCGCGAACTAGAAGCGAAGAAAAAAAATATTAAAAAAAAAATTATCAATAAACATCTAAATATATTTTGGGATTTAAAGAATAATACATTTTACAGCTACAGATGTTAGCTTTTAAAAAACCAATGAAATTCACTGAAAAAACCATAGGTTATAGACCATATATAGTTAGAAATTTGCATTTAAAAAACCATTGAAATTCAATGAAAAAACCATAGGTTATAGACCATATATAGTTAGGAATTCGCATTTACAAAACCTTATTTTACTCGCATAAAACCATTGAAATTCCATATATAGTTAGTTGCGCTAACTATATATCGCGCACCCGCAATCCACTGCTGATGATGTCACATATTACATCATTCATGACATGGTCAGTGACATCACTGATGACATCACTGATGACATCTCAAATGACATCACTGATGACAACATCCAGTGACTGTATGTTTCTGTGAAGTTAAAATATGTCTTACATATTGAAGAATGAGTGGATGTATAAGTGTCTGGATGAAGGATTTAGTAGGTGCATGACTGACTGTATGAGTGAGTGATTAAATGTGTCTCACTGAGTGCATGGGTTAGTGACTAAACTGTCTTAATTTGTGCATCATTATGTCTGTTGTTCTGTAAACTGTTGCATGTGTTGATAAGTAGCTATATGAGTAACTATATGGGTTATTGATTGGTTACCTTAGTATTTGTATGGGAGACTGAGTGTGTGTGTGGGTGGCTGGGAGGTGTATGACTCTGTGCATAGATGTGTGAGCAGTTGATTCACTAGAGGTATGGTTTCAAAAGTGCATGTGGTAACAGCTGTATGGGCGGTTGACTGTGTGCATGAGTGTATTGGTGAGTGAATGGATATCTCAGTGCTACATGTCAAAGTAAGTACATATGTAAAACACAGTACATGTGAGAGTTGACATATATAAATAACTGTGCATAAGAGCCAGTGAATGTGTGAGTGGCTGTATGGATCATTGTGAACTTGTATCAGGGATTGTATAAGAGAGTAAATATGTGTTAGTATATGTTTGAATAAGTAAAGTTTGTATAACTGTATAGTTGAGGAAATGGAGGTGTGATTGATTCTTTGCATGACTGACTAGGTGTGTGAGTAACTCCATGGATGAGTGACAGTCTGTGAGTGTCTGTTTACACTGATTGTATCTAAGGTTATATTAGAGTCTGAAGAGGTTCATCGTATTATCACATGAATGATATCATCAGTGATGTGATCAGTAATGTCAAATGAGATGTCATCAGTGATGTCATCAGTGATGTCATTTGAGATGTCATCAGTGATGTCATCAGTGATGTCACTGACCATGTCATGAATGATGTAATATGTGACATCATCAGCAGTGGATTGCGGGTGCGCGATATATAGTTAGCGCAACTAACTATATATGGAATTTCAATGGTTTTATGCGAGTAAAATAAGGTTTTGTAAATGCGAATTCCTAACTATATATGGTCTATAACCTATGGTTTTTTCATTGAATATATATATATATATATATATATATATATATATATATATATATATATATATATATATATATTCACTGAAAAAACCATTGGTTATAGACCATATATAGTTAGGGATTAGCCTTTTCAAAACCTTATTTTACTCACACAAAACCATTGAAATTTCATATATAGTTAGTTCCACTAACTATGTATCGCGCACCCGCAATCCACTGCTGATGATGTCACATATTACATCATTCATGACATGGTTAGTGACATCACTGATGACATCACTGATGACATCTCAAATGACATCACTGATGACATCACTGATGACAACATCCAGTGACTGTATGTTTCTGTAAAGTTAAAATATGTCTTACATATTGAAGAATGAGTGCATGAATAAGTGTCTGGATGAACGATTTAGTAGGTGCATGACTGACTGTATGAGTGAGTGATTAAATGTGTCTCACTGAGTGCATGGGTTAGTGACTAAACTGTTTTAATTTGTGCATCATTATATCTGTTGTTCTACAAACTGCTGCATATGTTGATCAGTAGCTATATGAGTAACTGTATGGGTTATTCATTGGTTGTCCAAGTATTTGTATGGGAAACTGAGTGTGTGTGTATGGGTGGCTGGGAGGTGTGTGACTCTGTACATAGATGTGTGAGTAGTTGATTCACTATATGTATGGGTTAAAAAGTGCATGTGGAAACAGCTGTATGGGCGGTTGACTGTGCATGAGTGTATTAGTGAGTGAATGGATATCTCAGTGCTACATGTCAAAGTAAGTACATATGTAAAACACAGTACATGTGAGAGTTGACATATATAAATAACTGTGCATAAGAGCCAGTGAATGTGTGAGTGGCTGTATGGATCATTGTGAACATGTATCAGGGATTGTATAATAGAGTAAAGTAAATATGTGTTAGTATATGTTTGAATAAGTAAGGTGTGTATAACTGTATAGTTGAGAAAATGGAGGTGTGATTGATTTTTTGCATAACCGACTAGGTGTGTGAGTAACTCCATGGATGAGTGACAGTCTGTGACTGTCTGTTTACACTGATTGTATCTAAGGTTATATTAGAGTCTGAAGAGGTTCATGGTATTATCACATGAATGATATCATCAGTGATGTGATCAGTCATGTCAAATGAGATGTTATCAGTGATTTTATCAGTGATGTCATTTGAGATGTCATCAGTGATGTCATTTGAGATGTCATCAGTGATGTCTTCAGTGATGTCACTAACCATGTCATGAATGATGTAATATGTGACATCATCAGCAGTGGATTGCGGGTGCGCGATATATAGTTAGTGGAACTAACTATATATGAAATTTCAATGGTTTTGTGTGAGTAAAATAAGGTTTTGAAAAGGCTAATCCCTAACTATATATGGTCTATAACCAATGGTTTTTTCAGTGAATTTTCAAGGTTTTGTAAATGCAAATTCCTAACTATATATGGCCTATAACCTATGGTTTTTTCAGTGAATTTCATTGGTTTTTTAATAGCAAATATCAAAAGCTGTAAAATGTCAAGTATGTGATAGGTAAAAACTTTTTCGTGTTTATGCACGCTGATGTGCTTTGAACGCTGCCCCCCTCCCCTCTTTTCTCTTAGTAGTACTCTCTCTTTGCAGATAGTGAAGAGTAGTTAACGCAGGCCTTTACCCCCGTTGTAATCCGTCGTGCCTGCTTGTCTCTCCATTTGATTGATTGTTATCCAAGCATTTACTGTTTTACAATTGATTCTCTTTGGTTCATTCTCTATTTACAAACAAGCACAAAGTCGCAATACTCTGTTTAGTCTTTGCAGATAGTGAAAAATCGTGTAAAAAAATAAAAGTAATCGAGCAAAATCAGTAGGCCACTAATTGGATCTCTTTTTGACCTCGCTAAAATAGAAACATTAGGAACAACCCTTCATGAGAAATACGAAAATAGTGAGATGAACTGAGCTCCACACCATGAGGGCTGCAAGACAGCTCGGCTCCGTCACCCACCCCGCCCAAAATAACGACAAACCCTATGCAAATATTAAAAATATAGACAACACACCAGCAAAGAAACAGGATAAAACATTTTATTAAATAACTATTTACATCACGTTGGTTTATGAGATGATGTCAGTAGTGGACCGATGTGTGAATAGGTCGGAAGCAGCACAAGGCGCCAAGATCCGGATGGCAAGTCTTGGATGTTGGGTGCCATAGTTCAGAGTTCTGAGTTTGAGCCTTTTTCAATGCCTGTTTTTTGTTGTTTCCCCTCCATCAAAAACAAAAAAAATATATAAAACTGTGCAAAAATACAAAAAAATCAAAAAATGTTTAGAAAAGCAGTGCTTGTAAGACTGTCTGAAGCTTATTTCCACCTACTGCAGCTTCACTATTCTCAAAGTAAGTGAGGGTCGCTTGTGGACCTGACTGCATTTGAAAACAATGTTATATGGTACCTCCCTAAACCGCTTGACGGAGGCCCCCGAGGGGCGGTGTGATGGCACGGACTCGGAGAAGACGCTTGGCTTCGACCCCCTCCCCAAGTCTTATAGCACTGGTGTAGCCTGAGATGGCCCCCGACATAGGCGGCCGGCTCCCGGGGTCCGGTGGAACTTTTTGCCTTTTGATGACTCTTCTATTCTGGACTTTGTCCCACAATCCGTTTGACCTGAAGACACGCTGTAGTGGGGCGCCC